>NC_084555.2:1355000-1360000 GCF_033978685.3 Nerophis lumbriciformis
TTATATAACAGCTCATTTAAGCATCACATTTAAGCATTTTAGTCTATTTTATTTTTTCATGTATTTTATGTATTTATTCTCTTTTTTTTCAAATTGTCTGTCCTTGGTTTGACCCTGCTTCTAAATGTGTGTTTAACTCCTGTGCAGCACTTTGTGAAACTTGTATTGTTGTTGTTTATAAATAAAGTGGATTGGATTGAAACGTGCTAAAAAGAAAAGAAAAAAAAAAGGATAGAATGACATCAGTCATAAATGGCAAAAAAACGAAAATAACTTTTTTTGTTGTTGTTCCCTTGTCCGTCAGCTTGTCAGGGTGTGGCATGGGGCGTGCACGGAAACAATGCAACCCTTCCTTGATCAAATGCAGAAGTTCCACAGGGACTTGTCACGTTCTGTGACGTGGTGGCGGTAAATATGCATGCTAATGTGGAGCTACTATATTAAGCAGGTATTGATCATCTTCCTCCATTTCCAAGATCTGTACAACTCTAATGCAGCGTCGTATTATTCACTGTGGGAGTGGAAGCACATGTGCATAAGTCATGGATCTTTATACACTTATGTAACGATTATTTTTACACTTGTATGACAGTTAAGAATGTTAAACTGATACTTAAAACTGTACAGTTTTATGGTGGTTTTACGATGGCCACATTTGAGCCTGGAGCGGTTTATGTTTATATCGGTTAACTTGTTTTTACACTTCAAAAAAAAAAAAAAAAACCCAGAATGACCTTTACCATGAAACTTTTGGTATTTGTTTTGAAACGTATGACTAATAGTGTGTGCAACCTAATTATTGCAAAATTGACTTTTCGATGATGATTAACTGTTGCTTTTCAAGTTGATTTAGAAACAGATGAGTGCTGACTCTGGCCCAGCAATATGGGTATGCAAAACAAGCAGGCTTCACTGCATGTTTTAAAATTTTGCTCAAGCTCTGCCAACTATCTGTCAATCACCTACACACGCCCGAGATAGTTTTGTGTAAAAAAAAAAAAAAAAAAAAAAAAAAAAAGCTGCCTTTGCTACACGTCTTAAAATGACACTTAAGCTCCCTCAACTAGCTGTCAGTCAGACGCCCAAGACAGCTTTGTGGGGGGGGGAAAGCAGTTTTTCTACACGTCTTAAAATTCCTCTTAAACTCTCTGAATTATGTTAATCACCTACAGACGCTCGAGATAGTTTTGTGTAAGAAGAAAAAATCAGGCTTTGTGACACGTCTTAAAATTACACTTAAGCTCCCCCAACTAGCTGTCAGTATACAGACGCCCAATCCTTTGTAAAAAAAAAAAGAAAAAAAAAGCAGACTTCGTACATGTCTTAAAATTCCTCTTAAGCTCTGAATTATATGTCAATCACCTACAGACACCCGAGATAGTTTTGTGTAAAAACAACAACAAAGCAGGCTTGGCAACACGTCCTAAAATTACACTGAAGCGCCCCCAACTAGCTGTCAGTCAGCTACAGACGCCCAATCCTTGGTGCAAAAAAAGCAGACTTTGTACACGTCTTAAAATTTTGTTTAAGCTCTCCTAACTATCTGTAAGTCAGCTACAAACGCCCAAGACAGCTTTGTGGGGGAAAAAAGCAGACTTTGCTACACGTCTTAAAATTCCTCTTAAGCTCTTTGAATTATATGGCAAACACCTACAGACGCCCGAGATAGTTTTGTGTAAAAAAAAATAAAAATAAGGCTTTGCTACACCTCTTAAAATTCTGTTTAAGCTCTCTGAATGATATGTAAATCGCCTACAGACGCCCGAGATAGTTTTGTGTGAAAAAAAAAAGCTGCCTTTGCGACACGTCTTAAAATGACACTTAAGCTCCCCCAACTAGCTGTCAGTCAGACGCCCAAGACAGCTTTGTGAAAAAAAGCAGACTTTGCTACACGTCTTAAAATGTCTCTTAAACTCTCTGAATTATATGTCAATCACCTACAAACGCTTGAGATAGTTTTGTGCAAAAAAAAAAAAAGAAAACAGGATTTGCTACACATCTTAAAATTACACTTAAGCTCTCTGAATTATATGTAAATCACCTACAGATGCCAGAGATAATTTTGTGTGGAAAAAAAAAGAAAGAAAAAAGCAGGCTTTGTGACACGTCTTAAAATGACACTAAAGCTCCCCCAACCAGCTGTCAGTCAGCTACAGACGCATAATCCTTGGTGTAAAAAAAGCAGACTTCGTACACGTCTTTAAATTCCGTTTAAGCTCTCCCAACGATCTGTAAGTCAGCTACAAACGCCCAAGACAGCTTTGTGGAGAAAAAAAGCAGACTTTGCTACACGTCTTAAAATTCCTCTTAAGCTCTTTGAATTATATGGCAAACACCTACAGACGCCCGAGATAGTTTTGTGTAAAAAAAAAAAAATAAGGCTTTGCTACACCTCTTAAAATTCTGTTTAAGCTCTCTGAATGATATGTAAATCGCCTACAGACGCCCGAGATAGTTTTGTGTGAAAAAAAAAAAGCAGGCTTTGCGACACGTCTTAAAATGACACTTAAGCTCCCCCAACTAGCTGTCAGTCAGACGCCCAAGACAGCTTTGTGAAAAAAAGCAGACTTTGCTACACGTCTTAAAATGTCTCTTAAACTCTCTGAATTATATGTCAATCACCTACGGACGCTTGAGATAGTTTTGTGCAAAAAAAAACAAAAAAAAACCAGGATTTGCTACACATCTTAAAATTACACTTAAGCTCTCTGAATTATATGTAAATCACCTACAGATGCCAGAGATAATTTTGTGTGGGAAAAAAAAGAAAAAAAAAAGCAGGCTTTGTGACACGTCTTAAAATGACACTTAAGCTCCCCCAACTAGCTGTCAGTCAGCTACAGACGCCCAATCCTTGGTGCAAAAAAAGCAGACTTTGTACACGTCTTAAAATTTTGTTTAAGCTCTCCTAACTATCTGTAAGTCAGCTACAAACGCCCAAGACAGCTTTGTGGGGGGAAAAAGCAGACTTTGCTACACGTCTTAAAATTCCTCTTAAGCTCTTTGAATTATATGGCAAACACCTACAGACACCCGAGATAGTTTTGTGTAAAAACAACAACAAAGCAGGCTTGGCAACACGTCCTAAAATTACACTGAAGCGCCCCCAACTAGCTGTCAGTCAGCTACAGACGCCCAATCCTTGGTGCAAAAAAAGCAGACTTTGCACACGTCTTAAAATTTTGTTTAAGCTCTCCTAACTATCTGTAAGTCAGCTACAAACGCCCAAGACAGCTTTGTGGGGAAAAAAAGCAGACTTTGCTACACGTCTTAAAATTCCTCTTAAGCTCTTTGAATTATATGGCAAACACCTACAGACGCCCGAGATAGTTTTGTGTAAAAAAAAAAAAAAAATAAGGCTTTGCTACACCTCTTAAAATTCTGTTTAAGCTCTCTGAATGATATGTAAATCGCCTACAGACGCCCGAGATAGTTTTGTGCGAAAAAAAAAAGCTGCCTTTGCGACACGTCTTAAAATGACACTTAAGCTCCCCCAACTAGCTGTCAGTCAGACGCCCAAGACAGCTTTGTGAAAAAAAGCAGACTTTGCTACACGTCTTAAAATGTCTCTTAAACTCTCTGAATTATATGTCAATCACCTACGGACGCTTGAGATAGTTTTGTGCAAAAAAAAAACAAAAAAACCAGGATTTGCTACACATCTTAAAATTACACTTAAGCTCTCTGAATTATATGTAAATCACCTACAGATGCCAGAGATAATTTTGTGTGGAAAAAAAAAGAAAGAAAAAAAGAAAAAACAAAGCAGGCTTTGTGACACGTCTTAAAATGACACTAAAGCTCCCCCAACCAGCTGTCAGTCAGCTACAGACGCATAATTCTTGGTGTAAAAAAAGCAGACTTCGTACACGTCTTTAAATTCCGTTTAAGCTCTCCCAACGATCTGTAAGTCAGCTACAGACACCCAAGACAGCTTTGTGGGGAAAAAAAGCAGACTTTGCTACACGTCTTAAAATTCAGTTTAAACTCTCTGAATTATATGTCAATCCCACGGCCGAGATAGTTTTGTGTAAAAAAAAAAAAGCTGCCTTTGCGACACGTCTTAAAATGACACTTAAGCTCCCCCAACTAGCTGTCAGTCAGCTACAGACGTCCAAGACAGCTTTGTGAAAAAGCAGACTTTGCTACACGTCTTAAAATTCCTCTTAAGCGCTCTGAATTGTATGTCAATCACCTACAGACCCCCAAGATAGTTTTGTGTAAAAAAAAAAGAAGCAGGCTTTGTGACACGTCTTAAAATGACACTTAAGCTCTCCCAACTAGCTGTCAGTCAGCTACAGACGCCCAAGACAGCTATGTGGAAAAAAAGCAAACTTTGCTACACGTCTTCAAATTTCTCTTAAGCTCTTCGAATTATATGGCAATCACCTACGGACGCTCAAGATAGTTTTGTGTAAAAAAAAAAAAAGAAGCAGGTTTTGCTACACCTCTTAAAATTATGTTTAAGCTCTCTGAATTATGTCAATCACCTATAGTTTTGTGTAAAAATAAAAAAAAGCAGGCTTTGCGACACGTCTTAAAATGACACTTAAGCTCTCCCAACTAGCTGTCAGTCAGCTACAGACTCCCAAGACAGCTATGTGGAAAAAAAGCAGACTTTGCTACACGTCTTAAAATTCCTCTTAAGCTCTTTGAATTATATGGCAAACACCTACAGGCGCCCGAGATAGTTTTGTGTAAAAAAAAAAAAAAAAAAAAAAGCAGGCTTTGCTACACTTCTTAAAGTTCTGTTTAAACTCTCTGAATGATATGTAAATCGCCTACAGATGCCCGAGATAGTTTTGTGTAAAAAAAAAAAAAAAAAAGCTGCCTTTGCGACACGTCTTAAAATGACACTTAAGCTCCCCCAACTAGCTGTCAGTCAGCTACAGACGCATAATTCTTGGTGTAAAAAAAGCAGACTTCGTACACGTCTTTAAATTCCGTTTAAGCTCTCCCAACGATCTGTAAATCAGCTACAGACACCCAAGACAGCTTTT
>NC_084555.2:1365000-1405000 GCF_033978685.3 Nerophis lumbriciformis
ATATCACCACATGGGCTCAGGAACACTTCAGAAACCCACTGTCAGTAACTACAGTTGGTCGCTACATCTGTAAGTGCAAGTTAAAACTCTCCTATGCAAGGCGAAAACCGTTTATCAACAACACCCAGAAACGCCGTCGGCTTCGCTGGGCCTGAGCTCATCTAAGATGGACTGATACAAAGTGGAAAAGTGTTCTGTGGTCTGACAAGTCCACATTTCAAATTGTTTTTGGAAAACTGTGGACGTCATGTCCTCCGGACTGGATTGTTATAGGCGCAAAGTTGAAAAGTCAGCATGTGTGATGGTATGGGGGTGTATTAGTGCCCAAGACATGGGTAACTTACACATCTGTGAAGGCGCCATTAATGCTGAAAGGTACATACAGGTTTTGGAGCAACATATGCTGCCATCTAAGCAACGTTACCATGGACGCCCCTGCTTATTTCAGCAAAACAATGCCAAGCCACGTGTTACATCAACGTGGCTTCATAGTAAAAGAGTGCGGGTACTAGACTGGCCTGCCTGTAGTCCAGACCTGTCTCCCATTGAAAATGTGTGGCGCATTATCCATCCATCCATCCATCCATTTTCTACCGCTTATTCCCTTTTTAGGGTCGCGGGGGGCACTGGAGCCTATCTCAGCTACAATCGGGCGGAAGGCGGGGTACACCCTGGACAAGTCGCCACCTCATCGCAGGGCCAACACAGATAGACAGACAACATTCACACTCACATTCACACACTAGGGCCAATTTAGTGTTGCCAATCAACAGTGAAGCCTAAAATAGCACAACGGAGACCCCGGACTGTTGAACAACTTAAGCTGTACATCAAGCAAGAATGGGAAAGAATTCCACCTGAGAAGCTTCAAAAATGTGTCTCCTCAGTTCCCAAACCTTTACTGAGTGTTGTTCAAAGGAAAGGCCATGTAACACAGTGGTGAACATGCCCTTTCCCAACTACTTTGGCACGTGTTGCAGCCATGAAATTCTAAGTTAATTATTATTTGCAAAAAAAAATACAGTTTATGAGTTTGAACATCAAATATGTTGTCTTTGTAGTGCATTCAACCGAATATGGCTTGAAAATGATTTGCAAATCATTGTATTCCGTTTATATTTACATCTAACACAATTTCCCAACTCATATGGAAACGGGGTTTGTAGTAATTGTCGGCGAATACTATTCAATCTTTTAAAGTAATTAATTGAAACTAAAAACTTTAATTAGATTCAAACAACTTAAGCAATTGTCAAAGCAGGGGTGTCAAACTCATTTTAGCTCAGGGGCCACATGGAGGAAAATCAATCAATCTATGTTTACTTATATAGCCCTAAATCACAAGTGTCTCAAAGGGCTGCACAAGCCACAACAACATCCTCGGCTCAGATCCCACATCAGGGCAAGAAAAAAACTCAACCCAATGGGATAACAATGACAAACCTTGGAGGGGACCGCAGATGTGGGGACCCCCCCTACTGGTCGACCGGTGCAATGGACGTCGAGTGGATCTAGTTAATAGTGTGAGAGTGGGGGACCAGCAGGGGATCATCTTGAGTGGAGACAAGTCAGCAGCAACGGATGCACAGATGACTGGTCCACCCCGGGTCCCGACTTTGAACAGCTAGCGCGTCATCTGTGGTCACCTAATAGCCCCTAATAGTGGATCTAACATAATAGTGTGAGAGTCCAGTCCATAGTGGATCGAACATAATAATGTGAGAGTCCAGTCCATAGTGGATCTAACATAACAGTGTGAGAGTCCAGTCCATAGTGGATCTAACATAATAGTGTGAGAGTCCAGTCCATAGTGGATCGAACATAATAGTGTGAGAGTCCAGTCCATAGTGGATCTAACATAATAGTGAGAGTCCAGTCCATAGTGGATCTAACATAATAGTGTGAGAGTCCAGTCCATAGTGGATCGAACATAATAGTGTGAGAGTCCAGTCCATAGTGGATCTAACATAATAATGTGAGAGTCCAGTCCATAGTGGATCTAACATAACAGTGTGAGAGTCCAGTCCATAGTGGATCGAACATAATAGTGTGAGAGTCCAGTCCATAGTGGATCTAACATAATAGTGTGAGAGTCCAGTCCATAGTGGATCGAACATAACAGTGTGAGAGTCCAGTCCATAGTGGATCTAACATAATAGTGTGAGAGTCCAGTCCATAGTGGATCTAACATAATAGTGTGAGAGTCCAGTCTATAGTGGATCTAGCATAATATTGTGAGAGTCCAGTCCATAGTGGATCTAACATAATAGTGTGAGAGTCCAGTCCATAGTGGATCTAGCATAATAGTGTGAGAGTCCAGTCCATAGTGGATCTACCATAATAGTGTGAGAGTCCAGTCCATAGTGGATCTAACATAATAGTGTGAGAGTCCAGTCCATAGTGGATCTAGCATAATATTGTGAGAGTCCAGTCCATAGTGGATCTAGCATAATATTGTGAGAGTCCCGTCCATGGTGGATCTAGCATAATATTGTGAGAGTCCAGTCCATAGTGGATCTAACATAACAGTGTGAGAGTCCCGTCCATAGTGGATCTAACATAATAGTGTGAGAGTCCAGTCCATAGTGGATCTAGCATAATAGTGTGAGAGTCCAGTCCATAGTGGATCTAGCATAATAGTGTGAGAGTCCAGTCCATAGTGGATCTAACATAGTAGTGTGAGAGTCCAGTCCATAGTGGATCTAGCATAATATTGTGGGTGTCCAGTCCATAGTGGATCTACCATAATAGTGTGAGAGTCCAGTCCATAGTGGATCTAACATAATAGTGTGAGAGTCCAGTCCATAGTGGATCTAACATAATAGTGTGAGAGTCCAGTCCATAGTGGATCTAACATAATATTGTGAGAGTCCAGTCTATAGTGGATCTAACATAATAGTGTGAGAGTCCAGTCCATAGTGGATCTACCATAACAGTGTAAGAGTCCAGTCCATAGTGGATCTAACATAATATTGTGAGAGTCCAGTCCATAGTGGATCTAACATAATAGTGTGAGAGTCCAGTCCATAGTGGATCTAGCATAATAGTGTGAGAGTCCAGTCCATAGTGGATCTACCATAATAGTGTGAGAGTCCAGTCCATAGTGGATCTAACATAATAGTGTGAGAGTCCAGTCCATAGTGGATCTAGCATAATATTGTGAGAGTCCAGTGCATAGTGGATCTAGCATAATATTGTGAGAGTCCCGTCCATGGTGGATCTAGCATAATATTGTGAGAGTCCAGTCCATAGTGGATCTAGCATAATATTGTGAGAGTCCAGTCCATGGTGGATCTAGCATAATATTGTGAGAGTCCAGTCCATAGTGGATATAGCATAATATTGTGAGAGTCCAGTCCATAGTGGATCTAGCATAATATTGTGAGAGTCCAGTCCATAGTGGATCTAGCATAATAGTGTGAGAGTCCAGTCCATAGTGGATATAGCATAATATTGTGAGAGTCCAGTCCATAGTGGATCTAGCATACTATTGTGAGAGTCCAGTCCATAGTGGATCTAACATAACAGTGTGAGAGTCCCGTCCATAGTGGATCTAACATAATAGTGTGAGAGTCCAGTCCATAGTGGATCTAGCATAATAGTGTGAGAGTCCAGTCCATAGTGGATCTAGCATAATAGTGTGAGAGTCCAGTCCATAGTGGATCTAACATAGTAGTGTGAGAGTCCAGTCCATAGTGGATCTAGCATAATATTGTGGGTGTCCAGTCCATAGTGGATCTACCATAATAGTGTGAGAGTCCAGTCCATAGTGGATCTAACATAATAGTGTGAGAGTCCAGTCCATAGTGGATCTAACATAATAGTGTGAGAGTCCAGTCCATAGTGGATCTAGCATAATAGTGTGAGAGTCCAGTCCATAGTGGATCTAACATAGTAGTGTGAGAGTCCAGTCCATAGTGGATCTACCATAATAGTGTAAGAGTCCAGTCCATAGTGGATCTAACATAATAGTGTGAGAGTCCAGTCCATAATAGATCTAGCATAATATTGTGAGAGTCCAGTCCATAGTGGATCTAACATAATATTGTGAGAGTCCAGTCCATGGTGGATCTAGCATAATAGTGTGAGAGTCCAGTCCATAGTGGATATAGCATAATATTGTGAGAGTCCAGTCCATAGTGGATCTAGCATACTATTGTGAGAGTCCAGTCCATAGTGGATCTAACATAATAGTGTGAGAGTCCCGTCCATAGTGGATCTAACATAATAGTGTGAGAGTCCAGTCCATAGTGGATCTAGCATAATAGTGTGAGAGTCCAGTCCATAGTGGATCTAGCATAATAGTGTGAGAGTCCAGTCCATAGTGGATCTAACATAGTAGTGTGAGAGTCCAGTCCATAGTGGATCTAGCATAATATTGTGGGTGTCCAGTCCATAGTGGATCTACCATAATAGTGTGAGAGTCCAGTCCATAGTGGATCTAACATAATAGTGTGAGAGTCCAGTCCATAGTGGATCTAACATAATAGTGTGAGAGTCCAGTCCATAGTGGATCTACCATAATAGTGTAAGAGTCCAGTCCATAGTGGATCTAACATAATAGTGTGAGAGTCCAGTCCATAGTGGATCTAACATAATAGTGTGAGAGTCCAGTCCATAATGGATCTAACATAACAGTGTGAGAGTCAAGTCCACAGTGGATCTAACATAATAGTGTGAGAGTCCAGTCCATAGTGGATCTAGCATAATATTGTGAGAGTCCAGTCCATAGTGGATCTAGCATAATAGCGTGAGAGTCCAGTCCATAGTGGATCTAACATAATAGTGTGAGAGTCCAGTCCATAGTGGATCTAACATAACAGTGTGAGAGTCAAGTCCATAATGGATCTAACATAACAGTGTGAGAGTCAAGTCCACAGTGGATCTAACATAATAGTGTGAGAGTCCAGTCCATAGTGGATCTAACATAATAGTGTGAGAGTCCAGTCCATAGTGGATCTAACATAATAGTGTGAGAGTCCAGTCCATAGTGGATCTAACATAATAGTGTGAGAGTCCAGTCCATAGTGGATCTAGCATAATAGCGTGAGAGTCCAGTCCATAGTGGATCTAACATAATAGTGTGAGAGTCCAGTCCATAATGGATCTAACATAACAGTGTGAGAGTCAAGTCCACAGTGGATCTAACATAATAGTGTGAGAGTCCAGTCCATAGTGGATCTAACATAATAGTGTGAGAGTCCAGTCCATAGTGGATCTAACATAATAGTGTGAGAGTCCAGTCCATAGTGGATCTAACATAATAGTGTGAGAGTCCAGTCCATAGTGGATCTAACATAACAGTGTGAGAGTCAAGTCCATAATGGATCTAACATAACAGTGTGAGAGTCAAGTCCACAGTAGATCTAACATAATAGTGTGAGAGTCCAGTCCATAGTGGATCTAACATAATAGTGTGAGAGTCCAGTCCATAGTGGATCTAACATAATAGTATGAGAGTCCAGTCCATAGTGGATCTAACATAATAGTGTGAGAGTCCAGTCCATAGTGGATCTAACATAATAGTGTGAGAGTCCAGTCTCACAGCACTTTCTTTCATTAAACAATTTTATACTTGGCAAACTCATCTCGCGGGCCGCATAAAACCTGTTCGCGGGCCTGATCCGGCCCACGGGTCGTACGTTTGACAGTCCTGGTCTAAAGCACATATTGATGATGCACAGTTTTTATATTATTTTGAGGCTAATAGGTAGTCTAATAATAATAACTAGAAAATTCCCACGGAAATTTTAATGGGCCTGCTGTCTGTGTCCTGGACCTCTGGCCAGGGGTCGTCAGAAGCCGCCGTACTTTGAAGATGTTGCCAAATGTCCGAATCCGTGAGTTGATTGATTGATTGATTGAAACTTTTATTAGTATATTGCACAGTACAGTACATATTCCGTACAATTGACCACTAAATGGTAACACCCTAATACGTTTTTCAACTTTTTTAAGTCGGGGGGTCCAAGTAAATCAATTCATGGTAAAAGTTTTAAGTGTAACTGTACAAAAAGAGCTACAGAGCTAGCCTAGAATGTTAGCATGCTAACATTAAAAGGCTAACACTTAGCATGTGTGCTACCAATAGCATGATAACAGTCAGCGTGTTTCATATACCAAGTTATACAACTCAAAGGTGTTAGCACACATTTAGAATGTGTGTTAACGGCGGGCGGCATGCCAACAGTTAGCATGTCTCACATTTCAAGTAGCGCGACTGTAAGGTGTATGGTTGCGGAAATAGAGAAAAAAAAGTGTAAAATTAGATGAAAAAGTTAGCAAACTTAAGTTAGCTTGCTAGCATGCTAACGTTAGCACACTAACAGTTAACGGCTGTCACATACCGAGTTATATGACTAGGTTAAACGGTTGCACAATTAGCTCAAAAAGTTATCACTTTAATGTTAGCGTGCTGGCATGCTAAAGTTAGCACGCTAACAGTTAACAAGTGTCACATACCAAGTTATATGACTAGGGCAGGGGTCGGCAACCCAAAATGTTGAAAGAGCCATATGGGACCAAAAATACAAAAAAGTAATCTGTCTGGAGCCGCAAAACATTACAAGACTTAAATAAGCTCACCTTTGTGCATTCACGCACAGTATAAAACGTTGGGTGGACAAAATGAAACAAAGGAGGAGTGGCATAAAACAAGTTTTTCTGTGGCAGCGTCGGATAAAGTTATACATGTAAACAAACTTGAGTCACGGTCCACACAATGGTGAGTTCAAAGGCCGCTGAAATTAGTAGGACAAAACTGCGCTTGCCTAATATTCTCATCAGCGGGCTTTCTAACAATTAGGAAGCTTTTTTGTCGTGTTTGTCCTCCTACAGAAACCATATTACAACACAAAATATATCTTTCACCCCATTTTTTTTCCCCATTTCCATACATTTTTTAAAAAGCTCCATGGAGCCACCAGGGCGCCGCTCAAGAGCCGCATGTGGCTCTAGAGCCGCGGGTTGCTGACCCCTGGACTAGGGTAAACAGTTATTAGCTAAAAAAAAAAGCTAGCACTTTAATGTTAGCATGCAGCAGCAGGTCCATCATAATAATAATGATACTAATGGATTAGATTTATATCACGCTTTTGTAGACACTCAAAGAGCACTCATTCATTCATTCACTCCACATTCACACATTGATAGTGGTAAGCTACATTTGTGGCCACAGCTGCCCTCGGATAGACTGAGGAAGCGTGGCTGCCAATTTGTGCCAACGGCTCCTCCGGCCACCGCTAAACAGTCAGTCACATTCATACACCAGTGTGAGCTAGGTGGGCGAAGTTCGGAATCGAACTTGGAACCCTTAAGTTGCTCTACCATCTGAGCCACGCCGTCCGACTATCAGTAATCTTTAAAAGTAATGTCAATTTAAGCAAAACTAACAGGCGTTTTAATTGAAACCGAAAACCATTGTTTGACTTGAAAAAAATAATCTAATCAAATGTCAACAGTTTAAGAGAAATATTGAATGGACAGTTTTTGTTATTTTGAGGCTTACAATTTAGTGAAATAATGTCATTTTAGCAAAAGTGAACTAACGTTTTTAGAAAATGAAAACTTTGAACTTATAAAGATAATCAAATGTCAATAGGTTAAGGGGCTTAAACAGACTGGAAACCTTTACTAGACTTTATAAAACTAATCGAATGTCAACAGGCTAAAGGGAATATTGGGACAGTTTTTATGTTATTTTGAGGCCTAATGTGTAATCTGTAACATTTTAGCAACACTAATGTTTTTGAGAACAAACCCGCTTAAGAAACTAATCAAATGTCCACAGGCATGTATAGGACATGTTAAAGTCTAGTTTTATATTAGTTTGAGGCTTAATAGGTAATCTGTGAAAAATGTCATTTTAGCAACGGTGACAAATCTTTCAAATGAAACTGAAATCCTTTAGACTTAAAAATCATATCAAATGTAAGCAGGCTAAAGGAAATATTGACGGACAGTTTTTATATGATTTTGATGTTTAACAGGTAAACTGACAAATATTTTAATTGAAACTGAAAACCTTTATTGGACTTAAAAACGTCACATCATAGGCATTAATGTTACTTTTTGTGATTTAAAACAATGACACGGACTCAAAAGTTGAGGAGTTACACTTTTGTTACATTACTTTTCCGCAAGATGACGTTGTGTAGTCTGTTAGCGCTTTGTTGTGTATATTTATATATACATAAATATATATGTATATATACTGTGTGTGTGTGTGTATATATATATATGTATATATATATATATATATATATACACTGTGTATACATATATTATGTGTATATATATATATATATTTTTTTTTTAATATATATATATATATATATACACTGTGTGTATATATACATATACTGTGTGTGTGTATGTATATATATATATATATATATATATATATATATGTATATATACACCGTGTGTGTGTTTACATATATGTACTGTATATATGTATATATACATATATATATATATATGTATGTATTTATACTATATATACTGTGTCTGTATGTATGTGTGTGTGTGTGTGTATATATATATATATATACATACATACATATACATATATATATATATATATATATATATATATATATCAGGGGTTTGGGGAAAAATAGATTCGAATTTGAATCGCGATTCTCACGTTGTGCGATTCAGAATCGATTCTCATTTAAAAAAAATTATATATTATTTTATTTTTTTATTTTTTTTAATTAATCAATCCAACAAAACAATACACAGCAATACCATAACAATGCAATCCAATTCCAAAACCAAACCCGACCCAGCAACACTCAGAACTGCAATAAACAGAGCAATTGAGAGGAGACACAAACACGACACAGAACAAACCAAAAGTAGTGAAACAAAAATGAATATTATCAACAACAGTATCAATATTAGTTACAATTTCAACATAACAGTGATTAAAAATCCCTCATTGACCTTATCATTAGACATTTAAAAAATTTAAAAAAACGAACAATAGTGTCACAGTGGCTTACACTTGCATCGCATCTCATAAGCTTGACAACACACTGTGTCCAATATTTTCACAAAGATAAAATAAGTCATATTTTTGGTTTATTTAATAGTTAAAACAAATTTACATTATTGCAATCAGTTGATAAAACATTGTCCTTTACAATTATAGAAGCTTTTTACAAAAATCTACTACTCTGCTTGCATGTCAGCAGACTGGGGTAGATCCTGCTGAAATCCTATGTATTGAATGAATAGACAATCGTTTTGAATCGGAAAAATATTGTTTTTGAATTGAATCGTGACCCCAAGAATCGATATTGAATCGAATCGTGGGACACCCAAAGATTCACAGCCCTAATATATATATATATATATATATATACACCATGTGTGTGTATACATATATACTGTATATATGTATATATATATATATATATATATATATATATATATACACCGTGTATATGTAGCACCCCCCGCGACCCCGAAAGGGATAAATGGTAGAAAATGGATGGATGGATGCACAATATATATATATATATATGGCAGGGGTGTGAAGACAGGAACTGTGCGGTCAGTCTTTGGGCTTTTGACGGGAGGTACGGTTGAAATCAAAACCGTTCCCGCCTTCCTGGCGGTCTTTTTTCCCCTTCAAACTGAGCTCTCTGCACCCAGCAACATTTCACAAGATCCTCGGGCGCCTCGAACGTCAATCAAGTGACGAAAGTCACGCCATAGTGAAGATTTATGATCGCTAATTTTTAGGTCTATTTTCGGTCGACTGACACACCCTCTGCGATCGACCGGTAGCTCGCGATCGACGTAATGGGCACCCCTGATATACGGTACAGATATATATACACTGTGTGCGTGTGCGTGTGCGTGTGTGTGTGTGTGTGTGTGTGTGTGTGTATATACTGTATATACTATATTTAAGTATATATACTGTATATAGTGTGTGTGTGTATGTGTATATATATATATATATATATATATATATATATATATATATATATATATATATATTAATATATACTGTATGTATATATATATATATATATATATATATATATATATATGTATGTATGTGGGCAGCACGGTGGCAGAGGGGTTAGTGCATCTGCCTCACAATACGAAGGTCCTGAGTAGTCTTGGGTTCAATCCCGGGCTCGGGATCTTTCTGTGTGGAGTTTGCATGTCCTCCCCGTGACTGCGTGGGTTCCCTCCGGGTACTCCGGCTTCCTCCCACTTCCAAAGACATGCACCTGGGGATAAGTTGATTGGCAACCCTAAATTGGCCATAGTGTGTGAATGTGAGTGTGAATGTTGTCTGTCTATCTGTGTTGGCCCTGCGATGAGGTGGCGACTTGTCCAGGGTGTACCCCGCCTTCCGCCCGATTGTAGCTGAGATAGGCTCCAGCGCCCCCCGCGACCCCAAAAGGGAATAAGCGGTAGAAAATGGATGGATATATGTATGTATGTATATGTATATTAATAGGAGTCGGCAGTAAAGCGAGTCCAGCAATGACACAGCAGATAGGTTTGTTATGTAACATCAAATTGCAAAGCTGCTTGCTCATCCTAGACCAGCGTTTTTCCTTCAGGCAAAGCAATTGTCACCCCGTGGTGTACTCTGTATGATTGCATTGCACATTAAGGGCAAAGGTGGGACTTCTGTGCTCATATGGTCAGAATGTGCATGCATGCGGTGTAAAGAGCCTATCAATGGTTAACTCCCTCGTCTGACAATATGCGAACAGTACTTCCAAGTCTGGCGTCACACATTTATCCAGTCACTTGCAAACAGAAACTAGTAAGTGTTACTGAACACTTGATTGTCTTTAGCAGCACATGTATTCATTCTTAATAAAATATCTTAACCAACAATGATTTTACTCTGCAGTTAAGGATTTGTTTTACTCTCATTCAACAATGTTTTCCCCCTCTTCCCACCCAATCTCGAGAGGTCATATGACCGACTGAGCGTAGAAGCCGAGGAAGCCAGGGGACTGCAGGCTGAACAGATTTGATTGAGCAACGGCCAACATGTAAAAGAAAAAAACACGGCAACTGAATACTGCAGTTTAAACCACGAGTTAAAAGTTGTTTGGGTTTTTTTTGCCAAAATTGGACACGTTACTGCGGATTAAGGGTGATAAATGAACATGACTGGCAGCTAAAACACTTTAAGGGAAGCTGTAGTAAAAGAGTTTCTCCAATTTGTAAATGTATGCATGCGTTGTTAAGGCCAGACATTCTAAAATAGGGTTGTCCAAACTTTTTCCACTGAGGGCCTCACACTGAAAAATGAAAGCATGCTGGGGCCACATTGATATTTTTCATTTTTAAAACCAATACAATATTGTACCCATTAGGGCTCCCCTCAATGTTTGTAAATATTAAAAGTCCCAGGGTCTGCTAACTAATGTCTTGGAATTGCAACTGTAATTGCAAACTATTGTCATTAGAGATGTCCGATAATGGCTTTTTTGCCGATGTCAGATATTCCGATATTGTCCAACTCTTAATTACCGATTCTGATATCAACCGACACCGATATATACAGTCGTGGAATTAACACATTATTATGCCTAATTTTGTTGTGATGCCCCGCTGGATGCATTAAACAATGTAACAATGTTTTCCAAAATACATCAACTCAAGTTATGGAAAAAAATTGCCAACATGGCACTGCCATATTTATTATTAAAGTCACAAAGTGAATTTTTTTTTTTTAACATGCCTCAAAACAACAGCTTGGAATTTGGGACATGCTCTCCCTGAGACAGCATGAGGAGGTTGAGGTGGGCGGGGGGGTGTATATTGTAGCGTCCCGGAAGAGTTACTGCTGCAAGGGTTTCTGGGTATTTGTTCTGTTGTATTACGGTGCGGATGTTCTCCCGAAATGTGTTTGTCATTCTTGTTTGGTGTGGGTTCACAGTGTGGCGCATATCTGTATCAGTGTTAAAGTTGTTTATACGGCCACCCTCAGTGTGACCTGTATGGCTGTTGACCAAGTATGCATTCACTTGTGTGTGTGAAAAGCCGTAGATAATATGTGACTGGGCCGACACGCAAAGGAAGTGCCTTTAAGGTTTATTGGCGCTCTGTACTTCTCCCTACGTCCGTGTACACAGCGGCGTTTTAAAAAGTCTTACATTTTACTTTTTGAAACCGATACCGATAATTTCCGATATTACATTTTAAAGCATTTATCGGCCGATAATATCGGCAGTCCGATATTATCGGACATCCCTAATTGTCATACTTGCAAATGAGACTCAGAAATGTGATAATGAAACAATATATAACTACTGGACAGCAGTTATCACAATCAGCTATTTTTTAAATGTTGTAATAAAAAAAAAATTGATTTTACTATCAAAAACAAATATTTTTTATGACCACACACAAGTACCAAAAATTGGTACCATTGAGTACCAGTATTGATTCCCTGGTACTGAGAATTGGTACAGTATCGGTTCAAATGTGAAAAGTACCCATCCCTACCAGTTAGCGATTAGCGATAATTAGATAATGCTGTATTATTTGAATATCTTGATTTTACGCAATAACAAGGTGCATTCAGAAACAATTTGATTCAAAACACAATTTTATACAAGATGAGTGTCCAGACTTTTTCTACCAAGAGCCGCATACTGAAAAGTCAAAGCATCTGGCACACAATTCGATAATTTCGATATTGTTCTACTCAATAGTTTGTTTGGTTTGATTTTATTTTGACAACAGGCCAACAAAACTTGAGTCGCGAGCCACAAATATCCCCCATGCCACACTTTGGAAGTCCCCTTTCCATGGGTTTGAGGGGTCCTTTGCCTGAAATACATTGAAAACCCCTGCTTCAATTTGCAATAAAGACATAATTTAAAAAGTACATGGACTTGTGCTTTGGAGTGCAAGACTTTGTTCCTCATAGTTCTCATTATGTCAGACTTGTGACATTATTATTTTTAACTTTGGTGGAATTCAAATAGTTGGTCAGACAGGTTCGAGTCAGGAGTTGAGAGGAAGTTAGGGAGCTTGGGATTTTTTTGAGGGCTACCATTTCATCCAAGCTTATATTGTCCTTGAAATCATGTATGTTGAGGGCAGTGTAGGAAATGATTTATTTAAAAATAAGCAATATTTTACAACCGTTTAAGTTTAATACACATGGGTTTTAGTGCCCTAAAACTGCCTGCCAGGTTTAGTAATGGTATTGTGAAACATTGCGAATGCTGTAGTCTTAATTTAAGAATGGGGCTATAATTGTAAGGAAATAATGAGTCATACAGTTCAGAAAAATTATATAAAATATGTGAAGTTAACCAAAAAATAGCCCGGTTATGCAAAACACACAGGAGGATATAACAACTTATTTTCTTAAACTTTATTAATGGTACAGGAGAAGGCGGAGAGTTAAACGTAACTCTCTTTGACCAGTGTGGTGTTTGTGTTAATGAGCAAACTACTCAGCCAGCCTTAATAGCCCTGATGAGTTCATTACACGACAAATAACATAACACAACACCCAACATTTTACCATTCATAATTAGGTATGGGGACCAAGTGGAAGAACCGCCGGAGGTCGCGCAACATTACGATAATCGAAGTCTCGTATTTGAACACAAATTGGTTACTCGTGTCTCACCAAGCGTTACATGTCTAGTGTTAAAGGGGAACATTATCACAATTTCAGAATGGTTAAAACCATTAAAAATCAGTTCCCAGTGGCTTATTATATTTTTCGAAGTTTTTTTCAAAATTTTACCCATCACGCAACACCCCTAAAAAAAGCTTCAAAGTGCCTGATTTTAACCATCGTTATAAACACCCGTCCATTTTCCTGTGACGTCACATAGTGATGCCAATACAAACAAACATGGCGGAAAGAACAGCAAGCTATAGCGACATTAGCTCGGATTCAGACTCGGATTTCAGCGGCTTAAGCGATTCAACAGATTACGCATGTGTTGAAACGGATGGTTGTAGTGTGGAGGCAGGTAGCGAAAACGAAATTGAAGAAGAAACTGAAGCTATTGAGCCATATCGGTTTGAACCGTATGCAAGCGAAACCGACGAAAACGACACGACAGCCAGCGACACGGGAGAAAGCGAGGACGAATTCGGCGATCGCCTTCTAACCAACGATTGGTATGTGTTTGTTTGGCATTAAAGGAAACTAACAACTATGAACTAGGTTTACAGCATATGAATTACATTTGGCAACAACATACACTTTGAGAGTGCAGACAGCCCAATTTTCATCAATTAATATATTCTGTAGACATACCCTCATCCGCGCTCTTTTCCTGAAAGCTGATCTGTCCAGTTTTGGAGTTGATGTCAGCAGGCCAGGGAAGCTAGGGTCGATATTCTTCTCTTGATCATCTTCTTTGGCATAAGGGACGGTGTGAGCCAAGACATCCAGGGGGTTTAGCTCGCTCGTCTGCGGGAACAAACTGCCGCCATTGCTTGCCGTGCTATCGAGGTCCTTTGTCCCTGAATTGCTCACACACTCCGGCAGATTCAATGGGGGTCTGGCGGCAGATTTCTTTGACTTTATCGTTGGAAATGCATCTCAGTGTTTCCCCACATTCATTTATTTGTGGCGACCCGACACGAAAGAATTACGTCCGCCACAAATGGATTTTTCGGCTTTTGACTCGCTCGACCGCTCATAAAAGCAATGGGACTGTCTGTGAATGTTGTTTGTAGTTACACCTCCGGTGCAGTAGGTGGCGGTAGCCTACTATGCATTGTAACTCCGCCAATAGCACTTAATTCACCTGGTGGGCCAGAAGAAGAAGAAGAAGAAGAAGAAGAGGGACGGACGGACGGACGGGATCAAAATACTCGCCGGCTACTTTTCATAATGATGGCGCTTCCTACGTTTCTACCTCAAACGTCCAAAAGCTGCTGAAAGCCTTGATCCAGGATGCCATGGGGAAAAAACTTAAATGGTGCCTTTTGGCGATAGTTAGCAGCTTGGTGGCTCATAGCCGGATAGCTAACGCTTGCTAGCGTGGTAGCATTGCTTCATTTTTACAGGTGTTATAGGTAGATAGGTTATAGCTGCATCGCGCGCGGCTCGTCATATATTTAACGTTAATCCGCGATTTCACCGAGCGTTTCACTGACGGTGAGCAGCCTGACGCTGCTTCATTAACACCACCGCTGTTTGACTCGGTGGGTCGGGGCAGACGCACGTAGTAACAGTCAGCTGTTACCATACCGACGAGCTAACGTGTCCAGGTTATAACCCTGTTGTCAATAAACACACGTGGACTGAAGCTAAATTGTCCACTGTCCACTGCAGCATGTGAATGCAATGAAAAGAATAAAATCTGAGCCAACCAGCTGTTAAAATGTTGTCCAGGTTAATGTTTTGGCCATTAAAGGCCCTTCATTTCAAGATTTCAACTGTGATCGGGCTTTAAACAGGCTGACCTGTTCAGATGGGTGTAACTGCTACTGGTCAAATAATGTGAAATAGCATTTAATTTTACATGTATGCAATGCCATTTAAATGTAATTATAGATAATAATAATAATAATAATAATAGTAATAAATATTGTGTAGTGTTGTAAATAGTCAACGGGAAGAATTTTAGTAAGATATAAGCCATGAGCACTACACAGCCAGAAATAAACCTATGCAGGACAAGTAAAAATATTGGGGCAAGTAGATTTGAGAAGTCGGGCAAGTAGAAAAAAACCTTAACATTGAACCCTGCATGTGTTGAGCTGCTGCCGCTTAAGGTTAGACGGCACTGTACATAGAGCGGTTCTGCTCGTTAGTAATAAATTCTAATGTTGGATGTTCACTCCTTCACACAGATGAGTATAGAAAAATATTTTCAACGGCCGAAAAGGGCTCGACTCGGAGAGGAGGTAGGCCTACAGTCCGGACCACAGGTGTGACCCGTTCAGCAGCAGCAGGAGGAGGAGGAGGTTGACTGACTGTGGCAGGACACCTCTGCCTCTGCTTCACTTCATGTTGCTGGTAAATAATATGGTTGTAGTAGTAGTCTAAAGTTAAATTATTTAATATTCACTAATTAAAGGGGCAGAGCTTTAAGAGACATTTTAGCTTTTATATTTTATAAGATATATTTTTTGTAAGAACCACAATTAATAAATATATTTCAGTGAATCACTAATTGTTCAAATCTGTATATAAATATGTACATAATAATAATAACAACAATATGTACACCTACTCAGTGGCCTAGTGACACCTACTCAGTGGCCTAGTGGTTAGAGTGTCCGTCCTGAGATCGGTAGGTTGGGAGTTCAAACCCCGGCCGAGTCATACCAAAGACTATAAAAATGGGACCCATTACCTCCCTGCTTGGCACTCAGCATCAAGGGTTGGAATTGGGGGTTAAATCACCAAAATGATTCCCGGGCGCAGCCACCGCTGCTGCCCACTGCTCCCCTCACCTCCCAGGGGGTGATCAAGGGTGATGGGTCAAATGCAGAGAATAATTTCGCCACACCTAGTGTGTGTGTGACAATCATTGGTACTTTAACTTTAACTTTAACATAAAATGTTGTAATTATATTCCAACTCCGTGTTCTTCTTGGTCATCGCCGCTGCCGCCGCCGCCCCCCAACCACACCACCACAAATAGATGCCTGTCCTGTGGGAAACACTGCATCTGCTTTGAGTGTCGCAGGATATCCACACATTCTTGCCATCTCTGTCGTAGCATAGCTTTCGTCGGTAAAGTGTGCGGAACAAACGTCCAATTTCTTGCCACTTTCGCATCTTTGGGCCACTGGTGCAACTTGAATCCGTCCCTGTTGGTGTTGTCACACCCTCCGACAACACACCGACGAGGCATGATGTCTCCAAGGTACGGAAAACAGTCGAAAAAACGGAAAATAACACAGCTGATTTAACTCGGTGTTTGAGAAAATGGCGGATTGCTTCCCGATGTGACCTCACAACGTGACGTCATCGCTCCGAGAGCGAATATTAGAAAGGCGTTTAATTCGCCAAAATTCACCCATTTAGAGTTCGGAAATCGGTTAAAAAAATATATGGTCTTTTTTCTGCAACATCAAGGTATATATTGACGCTTACATAGGTCTGGTGATAATGTTCCCCTTTAAATGTTCTAAATGAATAAATACAGCTACACTTACATTTTAAAGTCGCAGTTTTCTCTCCGCGTGAAAATATAACAAAGTATTGTTACATACGGAGTTTCGCCAAATATCACGGCTACATCAAGACACACATGGATAATTTAAGAATACAACATCAATTTCTGTACCGTTTTACTACATCTTCAAAAGTATGGCTAGGTTAACACGAAGATCTCACATAACTTTTTTAAACTTGATTTTGATGCCATCGGTCCTCCTTTCTTTTTCTACGGTGTTTTTTCCAGTCCAATAAAACAGTTTCTGAGTAAACTTGGTATTAGCCCCGCCCACAGGCACACGTCCCTCATGCTAAAACACTGCCTTTAGTATAATACCGTAAAAAAAGAAACAAAACCGAAAAAAAGAAACAAAACCGTAAAAAAGAGAAGCGATCATAAAAACCTTTAAAACACACTAAAACAATATAAGTGTACAAAAATATGAAAATTGGCATCAAAAACATCCACCAAAAATATTGTATTCTTTTCAATGTTTGTATTTATTTGTTGCCAAAACTTGTTTCGGTGCCAATACAACTTTTTCTACAATGTCAAAAATAAAATTTGATACCAGATGTTCTGGCTCCATACTTTGAAAACTACAATGGTGGCTCCCATTAGCCTTATCTTGGAAGCATTTTTTATCATCTTTAGAATCCGGAAAAAAGGCTTGTGTTCTTGTCTCTAATGATTGGGAACGATGGGCAAAATTACCCCCAAAACATCCTACATTGTAGGATGTCAAATTTGGATTTTTTTTTGTCAAATCCCATCTTTTTATGTGATTGTTTACATTACAAAAAATGCGACGTCTACGTGAACGCATTTTGACCCGCATACAGACATGATGTATTTTTCGGACTATAAGTCGCAGTTTTTTCCATAGTTTGGCCGGGGGTGCGACTTATACTCAGGAGCGACTTATGTGTGAAATTATTAACACATTACCGTAAAATATCAAATAATATTATTTAGCTCATTCACGTAAGAGACTAGACTTATAAGATTTCATGGGATTTAGCGATTAGGAGTGACAGATTGTTTGGTAAACGTATAGCTTGTTCTATATGTTATAGTTATTTGAATGACTCTTACCATAATATGTTACGTTAACATACCAGGCACGTTCTCAGTTGGTTATTTATGCGTCATAAATACTTATTCAGCCTGTTGTTCACTATTCTTTATTTATTTTAAATTGCCTTTCAAATGTCTATTCTTGGTGTTGGCTTTTATCAAATAAATTTCCCCAAAAAATGCGACTTGTAATCCAGTGCGATTTATATACGGTTTTTTCCTTCTTTATTATGCATTTTCGGCCGGTGCAACTTATACTCCGAAAAATACGGTAAACATGGCTTCAATTCAATTAGTAGGTCTCACTGGTGGCACATTTGGGGCAATTTTCAAGGATTTTGTGCAACCAAAGTCAACGTTTTCTCAACCAAATTATTGTGCGTAGATAGAATGTTAAGAACTAAGAGGGCTAGCAATTTGTCTCTCGCAGTTTATTTTGCTTCGATGTCTACTCCGAAGAGCATGTGAGCGAGCAGTCGGATACATGAGTGGTAAAAGATTGACGTGAGTTCCTAAAATATATTATTTTTGCCTTTTTTCTGCTCATTTGTCAACTATTTATTTTGCAAACATCTATTTTAGCAAATAATTATGACGCTAATTTGATGACGTATTGGTCAAATGAACCCGACCAGAGCATTCTTACCCATATACACATTCGATGCATATCTACGTATGAAAGAGGCCCGGGTCAAATATGACAAATTCGGAATTGCACTGTTCACATTAAAATGAAAACATCTGATAGAGGTCACAAGGCCTAGGGAACATTAGATTGTTCATAGTTATTCCCCTTTTATTGTGTTTTGTTCAATTTTTCTTCGCCCAATTTGATAGTTGCATAATAAATAGTTGCCAAAATGATAAGATAACAGGCAAACATAATCATTTGGGAATTCACGTCAATGCTTGACCAGTCCTGTCTGACTGCTCACTCACATGCTCTTTGAAGCAGACGTGGAAGCAAATGTGAGAGCCAAAAATGCTTGCCCTTTTTCTTCCTTATATTCTACATGCAATAATTCAGTTTAGAAAATGTTGACTTAGATTTCATTAAACATTTAAAATAGACACAAATGCGCCACTTCTGAGACCTACAAGAATTGGAGCCGTGTTTAGTTCCGTAAAGACTTCAGCACGCGTGACGTCATCATAACCTCATGTCTGCATGCGGGTCAGATTGCTTTCGCATTAGACATTGTCTTTTTTTGGAATGTGAACGACTACATGAAAAGATTGGATTTGACCCAAAAAAAAATCTGAATTGAAAAGCCTTCCCAGCAGTGTAAACGTAGCCTAATACAATTGGTCTCGAAATTGTGACGTAGAAACACAATGCATTTTGGTTCTTTTCATGGCTGAAGTTGTTTTCTATTCTTTAATATGGCCAAATGGTTCAAATCATGACCACTTCAGGGGGGAAAAACGATTTGGTGAGAGTGTTCTTATTTCCAGCCTAGGAGCAAAGCCAAGGAAATCGGGTTAGAAAGATAAAAAAAGAGACGATGAATAGCTTGGAAAGCAGCCTTGAGACAATCAAACATCACTTTTAACGCCATCACCTGGTACATGATGTGTTCATTGCATTTTTGCACTGGTAAGTTTGAATCAAAGCCCGTTTTATTCTATTGCAAGCTAAGCTATCTGGGGAAAAAAGCAATAAAACCCCTATTCATATATCAATAACTGAGTTAGGGATGTCCCGATCCGATATTTGGATCGGATCGGCCGCCGATATTTGCCAAAAAATGCGTATCGGCAAGGCATGGGAAAATGCCGATCCAGATCCAGTTTAAAAAAAAACTCCGGTCCGTGTTTTCCAACGCACCGATTTAAATAATACATTCCACTTTTCTGCTGCTCCCTAATTTCCGTTCCGCATTTTCCAGCACACCTTCAACACGTCCACAGGTCTGTGGATTCTCACGCAGTTGCTTTTAGCTGCTGGCATTACACGACAGGCTCTTCTCACTCTTTCCTGTGTCTCCCTCTCACAGACAGCAAGCGCACCTTCTTACACACGTCACATACTGTCACGTCATACGTCACATACGTATACGTCCTCCCAGAACAGAGAGGTAACAGCATGGCTAACGTTAGCTGTGATGCTAGCGCAGCCGTGTGACCAACGTTCTCTCCAAGGTGCGCGCCTGTGCGCATAGCAATTATATGCCACGCACAAAATCAAATAAAAAAATAAACGCATAACAATTTTCGACACACGGACACGACAGAGAAAACAGTTTTCGTCATCATTGTTCAGATATTGTAACGTCTGTCGAGACGCTTATCTCCATTCGGTGCCACACGCCCACACCATCAAAATGCCGAGGCAAAAATTTCCACATCAACACCGTATGAAAAAATTTGTGATTTTTTTAGTTGTGATTTCCTTCTCTGCATGAAAGTTTAAAAGTAGCATATATTAATGCAGTATGAAGAAGAATGTTTTAATGTAGACATGCAAGCCTTGAAAGAAAATTTTGAAAATCAAGACTACATTTCCTGCAAATGGGTGCATTTCTACCTTATATTTTAACTTTAGATTTATTCTCATATCAAACTCTTTTGGCTGTCTTTTTGACACTTACATCCGGCGCCCCCATCACACCCTGCATTATAAATAATGTAAATAATTCAATGTGATTATCTTGTGTGATGACTGTATTATGATGATAGTATATATCTGATAGTATATATCTGTATCATGAATCAATTTAAGTGGACCCCGACTTAAACAAGTTGAAAAACTTATTGGGGTGTTACCATTTAGTGGTCAATTGTACGGAATATGTACTTCACTGTGCAACCTACTAATAAAAGTCTCAATCAATCAATCAAAACACATAGAATCATCATACTGCTGTGATTATATGCATCAAGTGTTCATTCAAGGCTAAGGCAAAATATCGAGATATATATCGTGTATCGCAATATGGCCTTAAAATATCGCAATATTAAAAAAAGGCCATATCGCCCAGCCCTAGTTCAATGATGCCATTTCTGTTTGTCATGTATAATTTTGTCTATTTTGTGTTTATCCTTGAATAAACAGGTCAGTTTCTTGTTACCAACCATTGTGTATTATTCAAACTCCCCTAATTCAGCTGGCTAGTTGTTATCAAGAGTACTAAAACCCTTTTCAACATGATTCTGACAACTAAGTAGGCTAAATAACTTTAAACTTTAATACATGCTCGGATAGGCCAGTATCGGTATCGGTCAGTATCGGTATCGGATCGGAAGTGCAAAAACAATATCGGTATCGGATCGAAAGTGGAAAAACCTGGATCGGGACATCCCTAAACTGAGTAGACTTTAAATATTCCCCACATTAATGCAGAGTGTATTTCAGACTTATATTTACTTTGAAACACTGAAAAGTCTTGATGATTTACCTCTGAAAGGACGACAGTCTTCTCTTTCTGATGTAAAATTCCCAGGTTCTGCACACACCCAAAGTTGGTTAGTCTGAGCATTTACCGACTTGGCATTCCAAAATGTTTGGCCTGTACAAAAACTGACTCCATTCACAATGGAGATACATGACACGTTCAGCAGCTCGCTCAAATCATGTCTATACGACGTGCCCATAAGGATCAATTCCACAAAATGTACTTCTTTTTTAAGGTGGCGAACCTTTGGATCAGGGTCCAGTTTGTTTCGGTACAGTCCCGTGATTTGTTTCTTTCGTACGATGCATTTTAATCCGGTTTGTTGCTCTCTTTCACAATACCAATAGTGCAGCCATGTAAGCAAAAACAATGGCTACCCAGCCCCCACAGTGCATTGTGAAATCAGCCCTATAGATTCCTAACATCTTTTAAAGCGCCACCCTTGCGCAATAAAAGCCCGGTACTCTCTGCCTTTTTGACGTTGTGGGCCTTTATATAAGGAAATACGCTGTCATTTTTTGAATGAAACTACTAAGCAAGACAGACAATTCCTGAAGCAAAAAAAGTGCCTCGTAAACCACAGAGTCTCATCTCTTATAAAAGGAAGTGAAACCCACAGTAAACTTAATAGTGTTACGCCTACACACACACACACACATAAAAATGTACTTATGTTTAAACTATTACTTGACTCTGTCTCTGCAGGAGAAACGTCGTAAGAGAAGATTCCAAGCTGGAAGACAGCTTCTTGCTTCGTTGACTTAACGGAACATCGTATCATGTTGTGGAAAGTTTGCTGACGCTGTTGTGACTTTGGGATCAGTTAGCCATGTTGGATCCGGTATGTCTGCAAGAGGACGTCAGCCTGTTTAACAGCCATCGTGCTTTCACACACAGACACACGACCCTAACTTAAGTCTGTGACAGGATTCTTCCACCGCCGTCAATGGAGAGTTAATGTGTGTGCACTACAATGGGGACAAGGGAGAATATTTGGACATTCCCATCAAAGAATTAAAACAAATCAGAAGACTTATGGGATAATTCACAACGTAACCACAATCTGGACCAGTCGTCTGTCGCACAATGCATTGCTCGTTGAGAAAGAAAACACCAGCGCGCAACTCGGACTTCTCGGCTATTGCCGTCCCCTCCATGCACGGGTCGGGGTACCTGGACTACACGGTGGAAAGCCACGCGTCCAAGTCCCTGCAGCACATGGACGAGTTCCGACGTCAGGAGGTACTGTGTGACCTGGTGCTGCACGTCACGCACAAGGAGAAGAGCATGGACTTTAAGGTGACCACACTACACTACAGAAAGCAGGGAAAACTTGGAATTTCAATATTCAACAGTAGATAATTATGTAGCCTGATGGGTCGCAAAATTTTTACACCAAATATTACTAATTGGTATGGATGTGCCGATGGTCGTCGACCAATCGGTATTAAAGTTAAAGTACCAATGATTGTCACACACACACTAGGTGTGGTGAAATTTGTCCTCTGCATTAGACCCATCCCCTTGATCACCCCTCGGCCGATTTTTATAAAAGAAGTATGTGATCGGCCATTGACGAATAATGCCTTTTAATGCCGATTCTCTCTGGTTGACAAGCGTCTAGCACAGGGGTCGGCAACCTTTACCAGTCAAAGAGCCATTTTGACCAGTTTCGCAAATTATAGAAAACAATGGGAGCCGCAAAAATTTTTTGAAATTTTAAATGAAATAACACTGTATTCAAAGTTTTTTTTTTGCTTTGTGCTATGTATAAACCAGGGGTCTCAGACACGCTGCTCACACCTTTATATGGAATTTGAAAGCTGGTGCGGCACGCGGGTTTTAAATGAATGGCGCTTGTCAGCGTCATGCGTGCCATGATGGTACAGCATATAGCACCCACTACAACCAGCGTGCCTGATCAGCCACACGTTGTATGGTGTTTCCGCTTGCTCACGTAGGTGACAGCAAGGCATACTTGGTCAACAACCACACAGGTTACACTGACGGTGGCGGTATAAAAAAAAACTATAACACTCTTACTAATAATGCGCCACACTGTGAACCCACACCAAACAAGAATGACAAACACATTTCGGGAGAACATCTGCACCGTAACACAACATGAACACAACAGGACAAATACCCAGAATCCCATGCAGCCCTAACTCTTCCGGGCTACGTTATACACCCCCGCTACCAAACCCCGCCCACCTCAACCGACGCACAGGGGGGGGTTTGATGTGTGAGGGAGCAGGGTTGGGGTGGGGGCGGGGTTTGGTGGTAGCAGGGGTGTATAATGTAGCCCGGAAGAGTCAGGGCTGCATGGGATTCTGGGTGTTTGTTCTGTTGTGTTTATGTTGTGTTAAGGTGCAGATGTTCTCCCGAAATGTGTTTGTCATTCTTGTTTGGTTTTGGTTCAAAGTGTGGTGCATTATTAGTAAGAGTGTTAAAGTTGTTTTATATGGTCACCGTCAGTGTGACCTGTGTGGCTGTTGACAAAGTATGCCTTGCTGTCACTTACGTGTGCGAGCAGAAGATGTACATTGAATAACAAGTGTTGGGCTGGCACGCTGTTAATACAGATTGTAGAGAGCGCCAAATGTTGTACCATCATGGCACACCCTTATTATATCTGTAAGGGTTATAATCGGTGAATATAAATCCCGGGAGTTTTCTGCGAGAGGCACTGAAATCCGGAAGTCTCACGGGAAATTGGGGGGTTCAGCAAGTAAGCTGCTGAGCCGCATCAGAGTGATCAAAGAGCCGCATGCGGCTCCGGAGCCGCGGGTTGCCGACCCCTGGTCTAGCAGCTAAATTATGTGTGTCCATACACTGTGTGGAGCTGCTCCCCTAAACTAATAATAATCACCTCCCATTACGACAAATAAAGTGCATTTCTTAGTATTTTAAGTGTAATTTAGTAACATTATCTTTGGATGACGAGGCTAAACATGTTACACACCAAGAGCAGGCATCCTCATACCTTAGCTATCCCAGGCACAAAGATTGTTTATTTAACACATAAACATCATAACCAAATATACTGCATAACCTGCTCAGTGGCCTTGTGGTTTGAGTGTCCGCCCTGAGACTGGAAGGTCGTGAGTTCAAACCCCGGCCGAGTCATACCAAAGACTATAAAAATGGGACCTATTTAGTGTGTGTTTGTGTGACTATCGTTGGGACTTTAACTTTAACTTTATAAGAAGGGATTCGTGAATAACTGACTAAAAATACATTTCAAATAGAATAAAATAAATAATCCATCCATCCATTTTTTTTCTACCACTTGTCTCTCTCTGTGTCACGGGGGGTGCTGGAGCCTATCCCAGCTACATTTGGGCGGAAAGCGGGGTACACCCTGAACAAGTGGCCACCTCATCGCAGGGCCAACACAGATAGACAGACAACATATTATGAATTTATTTATAATAAATAATACATTTAAAATGAATAAATAAACTCCATTAACATGAATATGTTTTTTAGCTAAACTGTCAAAAAAAATTACATTAGTTATAATTTTTGCGCTTAACAATCTTCTCTATGACTGTAGCTCCAGATTTCTTCTGTTTGTTTAATATTGTCATTACTGCCACAAGTGTATTTTAACAGAGTACCGCTGCGGCCTATACGGCTGAGAAACAGATGTTTTTTGGACCGCCCTCTACAGAATATTATTAATACCAGAGTGATCAGATCGATATTTTTAGTTTTAAAAAATCTCAGGGAATAATTCCTTGGACACAGGAGTACTTTGAGGGCAAAACACAAAGTATTTAAAAGAGTAGCAGATAGTATTTTTACTTTTGTTTTGTTATTGTGTACTATTGACCTTGTTTTGATCAAACCACTCTATGCAATACAAGAGAATAAGGAACTACCGTATTTTTCGGAGTATAAGTCGCACCGGAGTATAAGTCGCACCTGCCGAAAATGCATAATAAAGAAGGAAAAAAACATATAAGTTGCACTGGAGCCCGGCCAAACTATAAAAAAAACTGCGACTTATAGTCCGAAAAATACGGTATTTTGAATATTGTGTTGATATTGTTAGACTGTCAATAGCACTCACCATAAATACATTGAAAAGTGTACTGGCAATAAATGTTATCGGTATTGGACGATCTTACGCATGGATGATCTCTGTATCGGAATCGGCAGCATGAAACCCTGATCCGAACATCCCTACTAAATAGTCCTGTATTTAAATATACCCCCGTTTTGTCACCTGCAGTAAACGTTATGATTTAGCTTGACTTGTACATATTTGCTGGTAATTGGATTGGGGCATTTGATGTGAGTTTAACATTTGAGCAAAGGAGAATTGTCCAGCCCAATATACTTATTTATTTTTAGTACCACCAGTAAGGGGGTGGATTGTATTTCTAACATGTTTCATACCACTATCATTACAGTATTATGCATGTGAACCTCAAATGTTTCAATGAATTTTTTTCAATTCAATTCAATTTAAATTTATTGGGAACATGTTTATTGGGGAGGAGATCTTGCCCCAAGTGGAGGAGTTCAAGTACCTCGGAGTCTTGTTCACGAGTGAGGGAAGAGTGGATCGTGAGATCGACAGGCGGATCGGTGCGGCGTCTTCAGTAATGCGGACGCTGTATCGATCCGTTGTGGTGAAGAAGGAGCTGAGCCGGAAGGCAAAGCTCTCAATTTACCGTTCGATCTACGTTCCCATCCTCACCTATGGTCATGAGCTTTGGGTTATGACCGAAAGGACAAGATCACGGGTACAAGCGGCCGAAATGAGTTTCCTCCGCCGGGTGGCGGGGCTCTCCCTTAGAGATAGGGTGAGAAGCTCTGCCATCCGGGGGGAGCTCAAAGTAAAGCCGCTGCTCCTCCACATCGAGAGGAGCCAGATGAGGTGGTTCGGGCATCTGGTCAGGATGCCACCCGAACGCCTCCCTAGGGAGGTGTTTAGGGCACGTCCGACCGGTAGGAGGCCGCGGGGAAGACCCAGGACACGTTGGGAAGACTATGTCTCCCGGCTGGCCTGGGAACGCCTCGGGGTTCCACAGGAAGAGCTGGACGAAGTGGCTGGGGAGAGGGAAGTCTGGGCTTCCCTGCTTAGGTTGCTGCCCCCGCGACCCGACCTCGGATAAGCGGAAGAAGATGGATGGATGGATGGATGGGAACATGTCAAAAATTCACAAGCACACATTTTTCTAAAGTGATCAACCATCCAAAAGGTGTGGGAAGAAGCAGAGTTTGTCTGGTCCCACCCCTGTGCCGTAAGCAGCAATAATAAAAATACATTAAAAAAAATAAATGGTAGCTAGAGATAAGAAGTGGTGACGAATCATTCGGAAGGAATACATTAGTGCAAAGAGGAACTTACTCATATTCTACCCCCACACACACAATGAGTATACTGTGTAAACACCATCTGCTTGTATTGTTTCTTAAACTGGCTCATGCAAGTGCATTAGTTTGTACTCAATACATTCCATAGATTAGTCCCTCACACAGATACACTAAATAAATACATACATAAATAGGACTTAATTTGGGTCATATATATAAGTAAAATTAGTGTTTTAAAAAAAGGGTGACAAAGCAAGATTTTAGGCTACGCGGCTAGAAATTACACAAATAAACACTACTCGCTAACGTTAGCGCAACCTTAGTACTGGACTTCAAAGTCTCCACTTTTTTTCAGTGGCCCTCAATTTCCTCTTGGATACAATGTGTCTCCTCAGAAGTATATTTAGTAGAACAGGGCTGTCAAACTCGCGTTCATACAGGGACACATTGCAGTGATAGCTGCTTCCAGAGGGCCACGTGTAACAGTAAATATATATAAATAGGGCTGGGTGATATCGGTGAAAACTGAATCAGTGTTTTATATCAATCTACACGGATAAGTATTAAACATTTTTATGAACTATCGAAAATAAGGACAAAGAGAAAAATAGATCAAATGTAAGCATTTGTATTTAAAATGTAACCTTCCTCTGACAGAAAGGAAACAACCATGGAAAAAAAACCTGTGGCGGTGGGGGCGTTGTTAGGAGTATGGTGGGGGCGTCGTCGTATAATTAGCACAATTTGCTATGATGATATGATTTGCTTTAAAAAAAAGCTCACAAAATGTATATCTACATTTAAAAACAAATCTGTTATTAATAATTAGTATTAACATGTTTTATATCATTTTGCTCTATTTTCAATTGCTGCTTAATGTACAATGTACTTTGTTGAGAATTGTTCAAGTCTCAAGAGACTTTTACTTTATCAAAAACAACTAGCAACAAAACTAACTTCATTTTTTTGGTGTTATAGAATGTACTCGTGTTTACGGACTCTACTTCTGTCCCTCGATGTCCCCGACGAAGAGCGTGCTGCAGCGAGCATGACGTCACACTCGCTTCGCACTGCTGCTCCAGTTGGACTTTCTCTCCTTAAAAGCCGCTACTGTCCTCTTAATATTTGCACATTTTGTAGATCGCTGTCTGTGGGTATATTTGGGATACATCAAAAGTTACTGTTATGCACTGGGAGGAGTAGACGGCACAGACAGCAGGGGCTTGGTTTTAACTATATATATATATATATATATATATATATATATATATATGTGTATATATATATATATATATATATATACTGTATGTATATATATATATATGTATATATATATATGTATATATATATATGTGTATATATATATGTGTATATATATATATATGTATGTATGTATGTATGTGTATGTATGTATATATATATATATATATATATATATATATATATAAATATATGTATATATTAGTGATGGGTCCGGCAACACCGATGCATCGGCGCATGCGTCAAGCTCATAGAGCAAAACCCTGTTTCCGTGCGCGTACCGCTTTTAGAAAGTCACGTGACCGATCATGAGCTGTTTCGGTCACGTGACCGATACGCGAACTGTGTCGCACTGTCGCCTCCTCTGTGCCCTGTGAGCGGGTCTTTTCTACAGCCGGAGATATAATAACTAAGAAGAGAAATCGTCTAAAATTTAATACGATGGAAAAACTGTTTTTTTTTTATAAAAATGTGTAATAAAAATTAAAATTAAAAATTCCCAGTCCACAAACATCCTCATTCACAACACGTATTCTTAGATTTCCATGTTATGATACATGTTCACATTATTTATTGACTGTAAAAGATAAAAATATATTTTTATTTAAATGAAGATATGAAATAATCCTAAATGAAATACAATGACTTGGTTTATATTATTGTATATACTAGGTCATAAAATCAGTGTCAGTTGAGTCGGTCCATAAGTTGCCTGTAGGGATTTTTAATGTCCAGCAGATGTCAATATTTAGTGACACAGTATCAATACAGTTTTGCCATGTGTCGAAACGCTTCATGACGCTTCATCAACCCATCACTAGTATATATATGTGTAGCGTGCAAGGAACAAGCAGGAAGTCGGGGGCTATAGCGGGGGCGTAGGAGGTCCGTGTCCAAGCGGGGCTGGAAGATCGAGGGAGGCAGTCCGGAATCCAGTGGGAAGTCGAGGCACACAGCTCGATCACGGGAGACAGGGAAAGCACTGCGGGAAACACAAAGGACATAAGACACGGGAACAGGGAAGGCACAGAGAGAGATCAAGTATGTGGGAGGGAGGCCAGAGACGGAATGCTTACTACGGGAACAGATGATTACGTTCTCGCCCGGAACGCAGGTCTGCACTGGCTTAAGGAGCCCAGTGAGCTCATCAGCGACAGGTGTGCAGATTGCAGATTGATTGCAGCTGCCTGCTGCAGCCGGAGTGACGTGCGCAGGTGCGGTCTTGGAGGCTCAATCAACAGAGCGCACAGATGAGTGCACATTGGCATGCGCCTGGGCCGTGACAGTTACGTCCACAACTCAGACATGCTGACTACGTTACAATGGCGTGCGTCTTGTTTAAGTCATCACAACATTGTGTTTTGGTAGCACTGTTTTCGATGTTCAAAGTTTATTTTGGCAGGCAAATTTCCAGAGCATCACAAGACAATTGTGTGCAAATAATAGGCTGTATATATCCATTCATACTGTAACGACCTGTATTGTTCTATGTTCGTGTGGTTTTGATTTTTGATGTTGGTTTTTCCCATGATCCCAAACACACCATCTGTGCCTGAAAGCAGTTTGATGGAGAATGAGGAAATGTTGTTGTGTGTCTGGAAAATAATAGAGACAAAAGTGTTTGCACGGGAGGTAAAACCTGTTGGAATTGTGCCGGTTGTCATTATAAGATTAGCAATAAAAGTTAAAAATAGCATAGCTTCAAATTTTGTGTGACTTCTTCTGGAGGCTACAATACATTGTATTAAACTTGTTTTCACTTTAAAAAAGAAAACTATTTTCAAGGTGTGGCGGCTTTTATTTAGCCGTGGCGGGGCGCCACCATCAGTTACATTAAGGGGAAACCCTGGGTAGTTATGTGCAATACCATTGATTTTCTTTCTGATTGGACACCGAGTGAAATTCAGGCTGGTATCGGCTATACTTATCCGATGCTTTTTCAAATATACAGTACATAATGTATCTGGTAAAATGTAAAAAGTAGTGTATTTCAAATGTTGCTGCTCTTGGGGAATCATATTCAAACATTATAAAATCACAGAGCAAAACAAATTATGCAGTTATTCTGCAGTAAATGCGTTATATTATTCATATTCAACTCTGTATGTCCATCCATCCATCCATTTTCTACCACTTGTCCCTTTTTGGGCCACGGGGAGTGCTGGAGCCTATCTCAGCTGCATTCGGGCGGAAGGCGGCGTACACCCTGGACAAGTGACTCTTCCACTGCGCGTGGCGCAGTGGAAGAGTGGCCGTGCGCGACCCGAGGGTCCCTGGTTCAATCCCCACCTAGTACCAACCTCGTCATGTCCGTTGTGTCCTGAGCAAGACACTTCACCCTTGCTCCTGATGGGTGCTGGTTAGCGCCTTGCATGGCAGCTCCCTCCATCAGTGTGTGAATGTGTGTGTGAATGGGTAAATGTGGAAGTAGTGTCAAAGCGCTTTGAGTACCTTGAAGGTAGAAAAGCGCTATACAAGTACAACCCATTTATTATCATTTATTTAGTGTCTCCAAATATCCTACAGTAAAAGAAAAACATACTCTTGATGTTTTAGAATATTGAGTGACTAATTTTATTTGCCAGCAATGTTCTTTACTGAAAAACTAAAGTTTGCTTTTGGCTGTTTTATTTCAATTGCTATGTATAATTGAATGACCCCTGGATTATGAATTATTTAAGAGCCTTTACATGAAAAAATATAGGTTTTTGTTTTGCCTATGTGAGATTAGTGTAGTGTCATATTATTCATGTGTGTGTGTGTGTGTGTGTGTGTGTGTGTGTGTGTGTGTGTGTGTGTGTGTGTGTGTGTGTGTGTGTGTATATATATGTATATATATCAAATCAAATCAAATCAACTTTATTTATAGAGCACATTTAAAATTTACCACAGGGGTAGCCAAATATATATATATATATGTATATGTATATGTATATATATATATATATATATATATATATATATACATATATATATGTATATGTATATGTATATGTATATATATATATATATATATATATATATATACATATATATATATATATATATATATATATATATATATATATATTCCTACCAATCACTTTTCATTTAGACAAGACCACAATGATTTAGTTACTTTTGCACTGTGTTCCTGTTAATGATATACCGTATTTTTCGGAGGATAAGTCGCACCGGAGCCCAGCCAAACTATGAAAAAAACTGCGACTTATAGTCCGAAAAATACGGTACATGATCTCAAATAACTAATGCATCAAAAGTATCGATATTTTGATTTGAGAATCAATAGAGCATCAGTATTTGGTATCGGCACTATCGACATTTCAGTATCGATCCGCACGTTGGTGGGGAGGAGCGCTCTGCATAGATTACGGACCACTTTGGTCTAACTACGGTCCATTTGAAAAAAAAAAAAAAAAACTGCCATGCTGTCAAGGTGACTTTTTCTGTTTTATCACTGTGCAACAATCATTTTTACTTTCTCTTCTCGCTCCATGCAAAGAATCAACCACAAAACAACAAGATGATTTAAATGTTGATACTGTTACCGGATTGGCTGTTAGCGTGTCACTCCCACTGATCAGTGATCACAACCTGCGTTGCTCGGTTACCAGAGAGCGAGTGTCTTTGTTCATGCAACCAACCTTGCTTCCAGTTTCTTCCAAGAAAAAAAAAAATGTCACCGTTTTATTGAACGCATTTTGTATTGATATTGATTACGTGTCTGTCGCAATAAAGATTAGATGCTTTATTGACGCACATTATAGATGGATCTGGCCCCCAGGCTTTGAGTTTGGCACCTGCGCATTAGACCCTCATTCTTCTCTATTGTTGTTTGTTAGCATTAAATGATGCATTCAATTCCGTTCGTTTTTTGCAGTTTTGCTGCGTAAGCTTCATTGAGTACCGTATTTTTCGGACTATAAGTCGCAGTTTTTTTCATAGTTTGGCCGGGGGTGCGACTTATACTCAGGAGCGACTTATGTGTGAAATTATTAACATATTACCGTAAAATATCAAATAATATTAATTTATCTCATTCACGTAAGAGACTAGACGTATAAGATTTCATGGGATTTAGCGATTAGGAGTGACAGATTGTTTGGTAAACGTATAGCATGTTCTATATGTTATAGTTATTTGAATGACTCTTACCATAATATGTTACGTTAACATACCAGGCACGTTCTCAGTTGGTTATTTATGCGTAATATAACATACACTTATTCAGCCTGTTGTTCACTATTCTTTGTTTATTTTAAATTGCCTTTCAAATGTCTATTCTTGGTGTTGGGTTTTATCAAATAAATTTCCCCCAAAAATGCGACTTATATATGTTTTTTTCCTTCTTTATTATGCATTTTCGGCCGGTGCGACTTATACTCCAGAGCGGCTTATACTCCGAAAAATACGGTAGGTTACTTTTCTGTGAAAATAATTATTATTATAATACTGTTCAATATCAGCACTTGTTTAAGCTACTGTAACTGACCCAAACATACCGTATTGTCCAGACTATAAGCCGTTAATTTTTCCATCGGTTTAAATCCTGCGGCTTACGAAACGGCGCAGCTATTTTATGAATTTTTCTTTGCTAACCTCCGTAATGTTTTGTATTCAACAAATAGTTTTGATAGAACACAGACAGAGACATTGAAAAGGTGTGTTATTGTGTGTGCTATGGTGCCATCTTTTGGATGAGTTTGCTCACTGCATGTGCTGCAGGTTGACAATGTTCTCCCTGTTTCGTGCCAGGAATACATTTGTCCATAGGACAAGGATTGTTCATACTTAACTCCAAGCAACGTTTGTAAGTTTTATGATATAAATAAAACAATTCATACTTACTAAACCGCCCCATGTGTGATGTCTGTAGGAGTGTTTTCATGCATATTTGTATGTGTTATTGTAATGTAATGAAGCTAGCGTTGATTAGTGTCTGTGTTAGTATTATTATCGTACAATGGCATTCTTTTTGTATTGTTTAAATTTCGTAATTCACTAAAACGCATACTTGCCAACACTCCCGAATTTTCCGGGAGACTCCCGAAATTCAGCGCCTCTCCCGAAAAGCTCCCGGGACAAATATTCTCTGGAAGCCAGGAGGACAACAGGGTGACAAGAACTAAATCATCCAGACTAGAGATAAATTTTATTAATTAAATATATTTATTAATTTTTTTTTAAAAACTAAAAACATTTTTACTATATTTTGCTAAAAACATCAAAATTAATTGTATTTTTATTTGTATTTTTTCGTGACTCCTTATTACATCCAGCCATAGAATTATACATTAAAATAAACATATTTCAAATAATTGATTTTAAATTATCATAATAATTCATTTAAAATGACCATATTTAATTATTAAAATAATTGCTTGTTTATCAACAACTTTAGCATTTTATTCATTACATTTTGAAACTCTCAGAAGCCAAGTTATGTTATACTCCTTAATATTTATTTATGCAAGTTTGAAGTATCAATTATCTAAACACAGTTTTGTTTGCATATTTTCAGGATGTAGATATCTATATCTATATCTATATATATATATGTATGAAATACTTGACTTGGTGAATTCTAGCTGTCAATATACTCCTCTCCTCTTAACCACGCCCCCAACCACGCCCCGCCCCACCCTCGACCACGCCCCCACCCCCCACCTCCCGAAATCGGAGGTCTCAAGGTTGGCAAGTATGCTAAAACGTAACCATGGAGTTATTGAGTCTGTTTAGCTGATTGGAGAGCTAGCTTCCGCAGCTAGTGGATTCATGACGATGACTTCTGTTTTGTCTGATCAGCCATTTTACTGCCGTGTTACAGGCACCGTTTGGAAATAATCAAGGTATGTAAGTAAACTTTTACAAAATCTTGTGTACCGGTATATATCTGCGGCTAATAGTTTGGTGCGGTTAATATATGTACAAATATTTTTTCTTCTAAAATATGGTGGGTGCAGTTTAAATACGGGTGCGCTCCATAGCCCGGAAATTACGGTAAATACCATTATAGCCATGGATATGAAATAGTAATAAATATTCTGATGTACAACGTGAATGCTTATCTATCTTTTGCGTTTGTTTCAGGTGCACAAGGTGGTCCTGGCCTCGTGCAGCCCCTACTTCAGAGCCATGTTTTCCAGCAGTTTCATAGAGTGTCAGGCCTCGGAGGTCACCCTGCGCGATGTCTGCCCCCAGGTGGTGGGGAGGCTGATCGACTTTGCCTACACGTCCCACATCGTCGTGGGGGAGAAATGTGTGCTGCATGTTCTTTTGGGTGCCATGAGGTAAACGCGCACACAACCTAACATTTATAGACGTCTTTTAAATAACCTTTCTTTCCCTTCTCTGCCAGGTTCCAGATGGAAGACGTGGCCAAGGCATGCTGCGACTTCCTCACCAAGCACCTGGAGTCGTCCAACGTCATCGGCATCACTCTCTTCGCAGAGGAGATCGGATGCGCCGAGCTGTACATGAAAGGCCGGGAATACATCAACACACACTTCAGTGAGGTGACACATGCGCTCAGTCTTAAGAGATGCTCTCAACTGGATTTAATGCTCGCCTTTTGAGGAAATAACATCAAATGTGTGTTGTTGTTGTTTGCTGGTTTGCCCCAGGTGACCAAAGAGGACGAATTCTTTAGTTTGTCTCACTGCCAGCTGCTGGAGCTCATCAGTCAGGACAGCATCAAGGTGCTCTGCGAGTCAGAGGTGTGTGTGCCCCCCTTAAGCTAGTCATTAACACTTCTTTAAAGCTGTCTGAGGACTTTGTTGTAATTCAATTACAGCAAGGCTTTATAGGGTTGGGAATTGACAAGATTTTTGTGGTTCCCATTCCCTTTTGATTCTAATTAACGATTCAGTTCCTTTCGGGTAGGGATGTATACAGAGTAACGGTATTTTTAGTATCGGTTCCTAATTAGGTCGATCCAGATGCACCGTGAAGATTCTGGACTAATTATTAGAGATGTCCGATAATGGCTTTTTTGCCGATATCCGATATTTGTAGCGTCCCGGAAGAGTTAGTGCTGCAAAGGCTTCTGGGTATTTGTTCTGTTGTGTTTATGTTGTGTTACGGTGCGGATGTTCTCCCAAAATGTGTTTGTCATTCTTGTTTGGTGTGGGTTCACAGTGTGGCATATATTTCTAACAATGGTAAAGTTGCTTATACGGCCACTCTCAGTGTAACCTGTATCGCTGTTGATGAAGTATGCTTTGCATTCACGTGCGTGTGCGTACAGAAGCCGCTCATATCTTGTGACTGGGCCGGCACGTTGTTAGAATGGATGAAAAGCGGACGTGACGACAGCTCGTAGAGGACGTTAAAAGCAGTGCCTGTAAGGCACGCCCCCAAGACTGTGGACTACGAGATATAATGACTGATGAACACCTTTGTTCGATATTGAAGGTTGCCTCAGCTCAAAGCCTGAGCCCCGACATTAATGAACTAGCATCCAAGAAAAGATGGCAGGTATCTGGCTTGCGCACATCAGATTAGATCAGTGTGTTGCAAACTGAGCAGTTTAAAGTCCACAATGGTTGGTTTATTCATTATTTTATTTTCTAATTTATTAGCCTGTGGAAAAAGTTAATGTTGATATTTACCTCTGAAGTCTGCAAATAGAAAAGAGGCATTCCATTTTTATTTAAATTGTATTTGATATGCCATTGATATTTTTTTATTATTATTATTATTATTAACTCCATTTTGCATGTCACTATAAAGTTATATAAGCCTTGCTTGTTCAATATTTAATGCAAAACTTGTTTGGGTCTATTAAAAGGTTAATTTGTTCAACCTTGGCCCGCAGCTTTGTTCAGTTTTAAATTTTGGCCCACTCTGTATTTGAGTTTGACACCCCTGATTTAAAGCGTCAATTTCACCAAGGTCTAGGCATACGATGGCTTCTGTGTTCTCGAACAATATTAGCACTCTTTTTCTTACATCAACTTCCTGCTTCTGTTCTCATGGTATCATGGGAAATGCAGTTCTTTTGACCCAAAACAATGCATCTCTACATATAAGGATAAAACTGCTATAATATGAAAATGGGTAGGATTAAATAGGCTCCGCTTCTTCCTACTCCTTTTCGGATGTGCTGTAATGAAACAACTGGAAATATGTGATGCATTATATTGTACCGTATGCACCTGGGGATAGGTTGATTGGCAACAGGAAATTGGCCCTCGTGTGTGAATGTTGTCTGTCTATCTGTGTTGGCCCTGCGATGAGGTGGTGACTTGTCCGCCCGAATGCAGCTGAGATAGGCTCCAGCACCCCCCGCAACCCCAAAAGGGACAAGCGGTAGAAAATGGATTAATGGATGTTCGAAATAAACTGAAACTGAACTGAACTGAAAATTAGCCATTTCGGCTTATCATTCCACATAGGAGCACACATTAAAATAAATGAATATTAACAGCTGCGCTATAATTATTTAAACATGCAATTTAAATAAGCTGTTAAACAGTAAACTTTACAACAAAAGTTACAACAACCGTGCTTAAATGTGTTTCAATTCCTTCTGTCTTTTGACTTCACAACTGGACGATTGAGCATTTCACTTGATCACTGAGTTTTTGTATTATTATTGTTCACACCACATACACACATATATGATCAGTAGCTGTCAACACTCAATATAGCCTCCGGTCCGTCACTCAAATACGTCAGTGTGCAACATAAACACAAAACTATTTCCCTTGTTACAAAATGCACACCCACCTAATATGGTCATTGATTATATTGATTTATATGATATATCATGTGAAAGGTCTGTCCTCTGCAAATTAATGCGATACACATACTTGCCAACCCTCCCGAATTTTCCGGGAGACCCCCGAAATTCAGCACCTCTGCCGAAAACCTCCCGGGACAAATATTCTCCCGAAAATCTCCAGATTTTCAGTCGTAGCTGGAGGCCACGCCCCCTCCAGCTCCATGCGGACCTGAGTGAGGACAGCCTTTTTTCACGACGGGAGGACAACAGGGTGACAAGAACTAAATCATCCAGACAAGAGATAAATTGTATTATTATGTTTATCTTACCTAAAAATAAATATATTTATTAATTTAAAAAAAAAAAAACTAAATAAATGTTTACTATATTTTGCTAAAAACATCCAAATTAATTGTATTTTTATTTGTATTTTTTCTGACTCCTTATTACATCCAGGCATTAGAATTATACATTAAAATAAACATATTTGAAATAATTAATTTTAAATTATCATAATAATTCATTTAAAATGACCATATTTAATTATTAAAATAATTGCTTGTTTATCAACAACTTTAGCATTTTATTCATTACATTTTGAAGCTCTCAGAAGCCAAGTTATGTTATATTCCTTAAGATTTATTTATGCAAGTTTGAAGTATCAATTATCTAAACACAGTTTTGTTTGCATATTTTCAGAATGTATATATATATATATATATATGTGAATGAAATACTTGACTTGGTGTATTCTAGCTGTCAATATACTCCTCCCCTCTTAACCACGCCCCCAACCACGCCCTGCCCCACCCCCACCTCCCGAAATCGGAGGTCTCAAGGTTGGCAAGTATGGCGATACATAAATATTATTTCCAGCTGAGTGTAATTAATATAAACACAGTGATGTCTGTGTGCTCTTTACAAGATAATGACATCATACCTGCATTAGCACACATATTTGACTTGTTCAGAACTTCAAAAGTGGCGGCTTAAAAAGTTGATAAAAGACGTCCCTGCTGTGAGATTTTACATCATGTTGTGGAGGTATACAACCTCTTGTGCTAAGAAAAATATGGTAATAAAAAAACAAACATTTTCCCTCATCTTTATTTACACCCATTACACAGAGTACCGATAAATACCGATATTGATACTAAATATCGATAAGGGTATTGCATCGATAAAATCTTTACGATATACTTTCCTACTTACAGGGTTCTTTTATCAATTCTCATCTGGTGGAAAAAAGATAACAAAAAGGTGGATTAGCATCAATTGAGTTTAGTTTAAAGGTAACATGACATTACAAAGCCTACAGTGAGGTCTTAAGAGGCACATATGTAGCATAGGAAAAACATGTTGAATGTAACATAAGATGAACATGAAAATGATATTTGTCAAATATGTGTTATAATTTTGATGACTTTGGCTTACAATTTATGAAAACCTTAAACTGAAAATCTCAGAATTTGTGATAGTTTCAGTATCTGTAAGCCATGATCATCAAAATTAGAATAAAGGCTTGACATATCTCACCTTGCATGTAATGAGTCAATGTCACATATTTAGTTTCACACTTGATTGCCAAGATACCTGTGATGGGTGTGTGGCTCGGGGTGTGGCCAATATGACATCATATCTGCTGTGTTGCATATATTTTCATTAACAAAGCAAAACAATGTATACATACATCTAAAACAAATATGTTGTTAATTATAATATTACCATATATTTTTTCTTACATAATATCGTTTTGCATTTTTTTAACTGTTGCTTCTTATCGTAAAATTATTCCTCCAATCCTTTTGTCAGTCAAATCCAGCACCTGTTTCTGGTGTTATTCGTCTTTAGAGACTCTTTATTTCTGTCGTCCCACGTCCCCTAACTAAAAGCAAGCAGCAGAGAGCCTGACGTCACTTTTGCTTTGCGCTGCTGCGAGCCTTCCTCTCCTTCAAAGCCAAAGCCGCCAGTGTCTTTTAAAATTTTGAAGATCGCTGTTCGCGGGTATATCTCGGATAAATTAAAGCAGTGTTTTTCAACCTTTTTTGAGCCAAGGCACATTTTTTTAATTGAAAAAATGTGGAGTCACACCACCAGCAGAAAATATTAAAAAATGAAACTCAGCAGCTGATATTGACAATAAAAAGTCGTTGTCGCAATTGTTGGGTATGACTTTAAACCATAACCAACCATGCATCTTGTCTCAAAGTAGGTGTACTGTCACCACCTGTCACATCACGATGTGATTTATTTTGAGTTTTTTGCTGTTTTCATATGTGTAGTGTTTTAGTTCCTGTCTTGCGCTCCTATTTTGGTGGCTTTTTCTCTTTATTTAGTATTTTCCTGTAGAAGTTTCATGCGATATTTCCCGCATCTACTTTGTTTTAGTGATCAAGAATATTTCAGTTGTTTTTATCTTTCTTTGTGGGGACATTGTTGATTGTCATGTCATGTTCGGATGTACCTTGTGGACGGCGTCTTTGCTCCACAGTAAGTCTTTGCTGTCGTCCAGCATTCTGTTTTTGTTTACTTTGTAGCCAGTTCAGTTTTAGTTTTGTTCTGCATAGCCATCCCTAAGCTTCAATGCCTTTTCTTATGAGCACTCACCTTTTGCTACCTGCTGCCACCTACTGATATGGAAGAGTATTACACGGTTACTCTGCCGAGCTCTAGACAGTACAGACACTCAACAACAACACATCATTTGCAGACTATAATTACTGGTTTGCAAAAAATATTTTTAACCCAAATAGGTGAAATTAGACAATCTCCCACGGCACACCAGACTGTATCTCACGTGCGGCACAGTGGTTGAAAAACACTGAATTAAAGTACATCCAGAGCGCTGACACGCTGCCTCTGCTCCAGATCACACCGTGCGCATTGCTTACGTCATCACAACGTCCGATTTCGGCAGCGCTGTTTCGGCGATCAAACTACATCTTTTTTTGGTGGCCAAATTTTCGATGCATCACTAGTCAATAGTGCGCAAATAATAAAGTATATATAGCCATTCATACTGTAACTACCTGCTGGTGTTAATGTGTATCATGTTCGTGTGTTATGAT